>NC_140088.1:12797151-12807151 GCF_964237585.1 Gallinula chloropus
AAAGTTTTTTTATAGTGTGTGTTTTCATAAGCAAAAGTTTTGGGGAACTGTGACATCACACCAAATTCCCTATTTGTGCAGTACAAATGAAAAGTACTGCTGAATTCTCTACAGTTTTCTTATGTGAAGTAATTAATAGTGTTTAGAATTGGACGATGTATCACTTGCTGTTGTTTTTAAGTAC
The DNA here is from genome assembly GCF_964237585.1 of Gallinula chloropus. NCBI lineage: Eukaryota > Metazoa > Chordata > Aves > Gruiformes > Rallidae > Gallinula > Gallinula chloropus. The sequence goes on from NC_140088.1 coordinate 12,797,336, forward strand.
ATCAAAGACAGTTATGCTATAGTAATCACCATTCCATATGTTGTCAGAGAGAAGTATGCAGTTTCTGCATATGAACAAAATATATATCCTTTTAGTACTTCTACTATTTGGGTTTGAGCAGGGATTCTTGTGTGCCAGTTTTTCAGCCTGTGTCAAGCTTCAAGTTCAGTGGTATGCTGAACAATTTGAAGAATGTGCTCCCTCTCTGTATCCTTTGACTTGACGAAGTTCAAAACCTATTATTCATGAAGCACTGTAATAATTCTTCTGCCTATTACCTTATTAAATCTCTCAGATTATTCTATCAATGTATGGAAGATTAACTCCAAACAAAACTGTGGGGCCAAGGGGAGAGGGTGTCTTATACAAGCATAATGAAATCCTATAAACCTAGCATCATATATCGCAGTTATCTCTCTGTCCTAAAAAGAAAAATAAAACTCATGTTGTCATTATAATAGATAAATTCTGTACTTAAAGACTTAGAATCCTTTTAAGACATTGAATTCCCAGTGTTGAATTCCAAGGTGCAAAAAACTTTTCTACATGTGGTCTAATACTTGCTAATTAAAGGGAATAATCACTTCCCTCAGTCTACTGGCTCTGCTCATTTTAGTAAAGCCCAGGTTGCTGTTGTCTGCCTTCTTTGCCACAATACAGTGCTGGCTTATGTTCATCTCGCTACCCTGCCAGAGCCCCCAGGTCCTTTTCTGCAGAGCTGCTCCCTAGCCAGTCCATCCCAGCCTGCATTGTTGCCATGGGTTCCTCCATCCTACGTATGGGACTCTGCACTTGCCCATATTAATTTTCATGAGATTCCTGCTGCCCATTCCTTTAGCCTTACTTTTTGGACCCCTCTGGACAGCAGCCCTGCCTCCTAATTTGGCATCATCTGCAAACACAAGGAAATTACACTCTTTGTATCCTTCAGGTTGTTGTTAAAGATGTTAATCAGGAGTAGAAATGTGTAACTGCAACTACATAAAGAGGAAGTGCAAAAGCTTGTGTATTTTTTTTTTAATCTTACGTTTTCATCCCTCTTTTTATTTACAGCCAGATAATAGTGGTAAATAGAGTCTCAAGCTTTTTCTGTATGACTACCTGCTATTTATTAATTATTGGCATGACTGTAACACGTACATAAGGGCAGAATATCCTTCCACCTTGTACTTGGCTATTGAATAAGCAACTTTTAAAGAGAAACCAATATATTCAGGCCTTCTATGCTCAGCTTTTGGTGAAATTGTTTAAAAAAATTAAAAAGGCAACAAGATTCAGTTTATATGCTAGAGCAGAGCAGTGGTAGTATCCCTCACTTCTGCTGAAACATCGCTAGTCCACTTGCCAGCTGAAGGTAGGGAGATAGAAGGCAAGAATAAGAAAAAAGTTTTAAAGCAAGCATTCTGCAACATTACAAATTGTACATTACAACTGTAATTATTAAATTTTACACAGTATGTATAATAAAAGATAAATCAAAACTCTGACTTGAAAACTGTCTAGTGTATTTATACAGCATGCATAACATAAATAATCTGTTTGCTTTGAGAACACTACCTAAATATGAGTTCCCTGTTTGTCAACAATCCTTCACATACAACTTTGAAATGAAGTTTACATATCACCCAGGTAGAAAATGCTTCATACTTTGCTTTTAGAAATTATTTTCAACTCTGAAGAAGCTTTTACCCAAGATTCTCAAAGTACTTGAATCTCAAGGAATTCAAATTCTTATCTGAATAAGCCTTATTTAATGTTTTTCTTTATTAAAAAATATTTTCTACCAGCTGAGGGACCTCAACTTGTTCAGCCTAGAGAAGAGAAGGCTGCAGGGGGACCTCATTGCTGCCTTCCAGTACCTGAAGGGAACATACAAACAGGAGGGGAATCAACTTGTATTAAATGTGTTAAATGTATTAAAGCTAAAGGAAGGAAGGTTTAAATTAGATATTAGAGGGAGGTTTTTTACAGAGAGAGTGGTGAGGTGCTGGAACAGGCTGCCCAGGGAGATGGTGGATCCCCCGTCCCTGGAGGTGTTAAAGACGAGGTTGGATGGGGCCCTGGACAACCTTGTGTAGATCCAGGCCTGGAGGTTGGTGGCCCTGCCTGTGGCAGGGGGGCTGAATTCTATGACCCTTGGGGTCCCTTCCAACCCAGACCATTCTATGATATATATACTGCAGGAGTACACTTCATCTTTGCCATTGACTAATTATCAGAGTGCACTAATGCAGAGTCTGTAGAAGTAAGGATTTGGTTTCAAACTGGTAGCCAGGAGTTAGGTTACAATACAGCACAATGAAGAGAAACCACTATGTGCATAACAATTCTAGACATAGAACAGGGTCAATCAAGAGAAACCACTATGTGCATAACAATTCTAGACATAGAACAGGGTCAATCACTAGTCTTTTAGGCTGTGAAAATGCTAAATGCAATACGTCACTGATTGTAAAACCAATCCTGACTATAACACTACCTTCACTCTACTGAATATGTGAAAACTTAAACTGCAGTAGGCTGCTTTCTAGTAAAAATTACAGATGCACAGTAGATCTTGGCCGTATTCTGTTGTACTATTTTTACGTGTGTTTTTCCACATGGATGAAATTTTGTTCCAGCCAATTATTACCAGAAAATAAGAGCTTTTTACTTAAGAGTATTTTGTTGGGTGACTCTGACTGTGGTCCATTAAGTTGGAATTCTGTTTCAGTTTATTTCACTGTTCAAAAAGATAAAATTGCATAAATTACAGGTTTTTTGCATTTGCAGGCATATTATTAGACATAGAGTCTTGAGAAAGTGGCATTTTTACTACTGACCAATGATAGTGTTTCTAAACAAGCATTTGAAGTTGCTCTTAATTTTTCCATTTCGATATCTTCCAGTCTTTGAATTCATACAGATAATGCAGAATAATTTTACAAAGGCAAGGGCTGGAAGTATACCAGACATTTTTCTTTGTCATTAGACTGACTATTAACAAGCTGCTGTTTTAATTTGCCACATGCTAGTCTTCTCTTGTAGAGATGCTGGTACAGAACAGGTCTCGTGCATGTATTCAAAGCAAAGGTCTTTTACAAATGAAAACTGGCAACTGAACTTTTGCTGAAGAAACTGAGGAGTGGCCCAGAGTCATGTGAGCAGCTTATTTTGATTCCATCAACTCTTAGATGAGAAAAGCACAGTTGAACAGAAGCAGGGAGGCGAGGCAGAAGTATAGTTTTCATGTGACCAGTGGTATTATATACTTTCAACATGAATCCTGATGTTAATTTAGTTAAGCCAGCACCTTTGGTCTCAATTTTCTTTTCATATGTAGGAAAATACTTGCATTTATTTCCACTTACTCTGGACAGCATGCAAAACTGAAGTGAATGATGCTGACAAAACTGGGTTTCTAACCATTACACACCATTTTCTTGATGAGCTTCAAATAAAAGATTATTCATTAGCCATGCTTGAGTTTTGGTCCAAATACTACTCCCAGTTTACAAATGAAATAGTTGAACCATGAACAGGTTAATTAACTTGGCCACAGTCCTATAGAGAGCTTGTGTCAAAGCAAAGACAAGGATTCAATCTTACACTTGACAGGCATGGATTTATGAGAGCTAGACGCTTTTGAATCCACATGTACTCATTCCCTGCTTCCTCTTTAAGCTAGAAGGGGAAAAATGGATGAACACAAAATGAAAGGCAATTTTTCTTTTTAACCACTATAACTCTGTTGTCCACTTTTTCAGAGAAAATTCAGTAGCATTTCTATAGCACTGAGCAAGGCTCAGTCTTCCCACTTCTCTGTGAACGTCTGATGAATGCAGCCTCAGTGGTCCACTGATAAATCGATGCTTGAGAGAATTTTTCTTGAGACAGTATTGCTGAGAAAAGGTGTTTGCTTTCAAATCCTAAAAGTTACTTTTCTTTGGACTATTCCAACTTCTTTTTCTACGGTACATTAGAGAAAGCCCATATCCTACATAAAGAACATTCTTGGTGTTAAATATTCCTCATCAGTGAGCTATATGACCAGTGTCATCTCAGATTTTCGATGATCATGGCCTTCAACTACAGTAAGTTGCTTCTATTTATAAAAATTGATATCTTCAAACTCACGTGAGTTAGTGAGAAATGAGTGTGAGATGGCATTCCTTCCATAGCGTCTGTGTAAATATTGCTACCTCAGCATAACTTATCAACATTAACAGCTTTTTGTGTTGCTAGGTGGCTTATTTGGTGTAGTAGCAGTCTTTGGGAAGAAATGCTCTTCAGCCCCAGATTTGCCCCAAAGAGGGGCACCATGCAGAACCACAAGCATTAAATCTTAATGCCAGTTTTGTCCCTAATAAGTACAGCAGGATAGAAGCCTAGAATGCTTTGTGTTGGAAGGGACCTTAAAAGATCATCTAACTTGGTTGGAGCCGTGGCCATGGGCAGGGACACACTCCACTAAACCAGGTTGCCCCATCCAACATCCTGGCCTTGAACACTGCCAGGGAGGGAGCAGCCACAGCTTTTCTGGACAGCCTGTTCCAGTGTTTTACCATCCTCAGAATGAAAAACTTTTTTTCCCTTAATCTAAATCTACCTTATTTTAGTTTAAAGCCATTCCCCCTTGTCCCTTCACTACACTGCTTTATAAACAGTCCCTCTCCATCTTATCTGGTACTGGAAGGCTGCTAGTAGGTCTCTCCAGAGTCTTCTCTTCTCTAGGCTGAACAGGCATAACTTTCTCAGCTTGTCTTCATAGGTGAGGTGTTCCAACCCTCCTCTGGCCCTCCTCTGGACTTGCTCCAATGCATCCATGTCTTTCTTGTACTGGGGACCCCAAAGCTGAACATGGTGCTCCAGGTGGGGTCTCATGCGAGTGGAGTAGAGGGACAGAATCTCTTTCTTTGACCTGTTTGTTACACTTCTTTGATGTGGCTCAGGACACAGTTTGCTTTCTGGGCTGCAAGCCCATGTTACCAGCTCACATTGAGCTTTCCATTCACCATTACCCCCCAGTTCTCCTCAGGGATGTTCTCAATCCATTATCTGCACAGCCTGTATCTGTGCTTGAGATTGCCCCAACCTATGTGCTCCTATGTCCTTTGTATTGAAGGAGCTCAAAAAGCATTACATGACTTAACTTTTTTCTACTTCAGAATGACTACTTGAACAAAGCATATAGAAGCTGAAAAAGGTGTTGAGTGCAGTATCTGAAGGGTATTACAGAACAAAATGCAGGAAAAGTTATTTGAAAGGGAGATCCAAATGTTTGACATCCTCAGAACTGCCTTAAGCAGCCAATGAAAACTACCAAAGAAAACACTGAAAAGCAGTTGAAAAAGCATTGAAAACCAATGAAAAACAATTTGCTGAGGGCTGTTGTTCAGGGTTTTTTTTCCACTTAGGATCTGTGACCCTGAAATCTTTCCTTAGTTTAGGTCTTCCAACCTTTTAGATAAAACAAAGGGGTTTTTCCTTTCTTTTTTGTTTCCTTTCTCCAAAAGAATATAGAATCTTCTATCAATAAACTTACCCCAGTTTAATCATGCCGGTTACTAAAGAGATTGGAACCCACTCTTCAAAAATCACAAGAAAATAAGCAGTTCTGCAAAGTATAATGCTGCCAGCCGAGATCCCTCTGATTTTTAAATTATAGCTAAACATTAGATAGGCAGAAAAATATGTAGAACCGTCAGACAGGAGGGGAAGGCATGACGTCCCACCCCTACTCAGCAGCAGAACTTTGGGCTCTTTCTGCCATAAAATGCAGCTATTCAAGGGAGACATTGATCAACTGAGGTGACTGCTGGAGGGGCACCAGGATGGTAAAGGGGCTGGAACACGTACCCTGCAAGAGCACCCTGAAGGAAGTAGGGCTTGTTCAGCTGGGAGAATAGATGGTTTCAGGTGAGCTGAAGAGCAGCCTGCTGGTACCTACAGGGAGGATATTAGGAAGACAGATGCAGGGTGTTGATGGCAGTGATATGGTGGTACGATGGGAAATGTATAAATTGAAACAAGAGATGTGTGCAACTCTAATAACTTCTGTGGCCTGTTAACATTGCCTATTCTGCTTTATCTTAACCTAAAGTAGATGCTCATTACTTATAAAATGTATATTGAAACAAATTTTAAAGGTGAAAGTTTCCTTGTATAATTAACCCTTAAACTTGTTTTGGTAAGTCTTAAAATTAGTGTTAAAATAATTAGTGTTGTTACCCAAAGTTTATTGCATATGTATGACTACAGAAAGAAATGCGGTCTAGGTGTGATTATCTAAGGAAAAGTCCTACAGAAGATTGAAACTGAACATAGTAACTGTAATTATCTAAAAGGAAGTCTATTACTATATGATAAAACTGTCAAAATAATGATTGAGGGTTCCTACAAATCATGTAGAAGATCAATAAAGCTAATCCTACGTCATTGCTTGAGAATTTAGAAATTGCATTTTGACCTTAATTCACGATGGAGCCATTCAAAACATTTAATAAATGGGTTATAGTACTTCCTCTTAATTAAAAATTAAAACTATTCCTCAATAGTTTTCCCCAATGAAATAGGGAATATATTTTCAGTCCACATGATGTACATGTTATTTTACTGACTGCTTACTCTTTTTAAGGAATTATTACTTGACTTTGATCTAGTATTCATGTACACTAAATTTGCAGCAATACCTCTCCCATACCATTCTTTGTGACTTAACAACCCTCTTTGGGGTGGTTCTAGAATGAATGAATAAATAAATAAATAAATAAATTCTTTTTCTCCCTGTGATTTACTTTATTCACCATTCTATTATCTTACTGTATCTGAAAGCTTTCTAGTAGTGTGTTAAGGTGTATGTGTGTCTTTCACGAGTTGTTTATTCCCTTTTCTTGCAAGGAGGAGAAGCATACGTAGTGAAGTGGTTTTTTTGGTGGGTATCAACATTTTTTTATTTTAGTATACATTTATATATGTTCTGTATTTGTTAGAGAGGACAATGGGAAAAGAATGTGCCTTCCATGGGGAGCAAGCAGGACTGTTCACTGCACAGTCTCAAATAGGCCATTCAGAAGAATCGCTGTTTCTCCCTTTCTTCATTCCCCAATACATACAGATTTCACTCATATCACATGAGTTCTTTTGCAGTAGACAAGTACAGCCGTATGCTTCTTGGCCTAAATGCTGGTCTTCTGCAGTCTTCCCATGAAGATGGGGCAGGAGAGTATTGCAGAATGTAGATTATTTTGTTCTTTTCAAGACAGTGTTCCATATGTAATGCACTTGTCTAGTTTTTTTAGCTCAAATTCCACATCCTGTATTCAAAATTATCATACAAGATCAATTAGTGGTCTTTGCTTAATCATAAAATTGTTTAATTTAGATGATGGTTGCTGCAGCTATGAATTCAGCCCTGGTTGTGATAGGTCTCACAGAACTTCACTGAGACTGTTTCTCTCAACTCTGCCCCCCACAGTTAAAGCCCATATGAAATGTTGCCTCTGCCCATCATACTGCAAGATGTGAAAATAATGAAGTAGCTCTAAGACATGGTGACCTTCCGAAAGTGACAAAACCGGCTATATATTGTTTCTTAGGCTAGGATCCAGTATGTAGTACTGGGCATTTTGGGAAGCAGTATTTTTATTTGGTGGGAGGTGGGAGGACTACAGTTCTCTACAGCAGGCATTTATTGTCTTTTGTGTCCCAAAGAAGTTGTTAAAGCAAGTGCTGGCTTTTGTTCAGTTCCCTTTCCAAAATGCTGATTCTTTTTTTTTTTTTTTTTGAGAATTGGTACTCTTTGAGTTTCCTTGGGGTTTGTTTGTTTGTTTGGAATACTCACAATTCTAAATAGCCAGCATTTTTTAAAACCTGTGATGTCTTTGGCTCTGATGTTTCCAGTATTTGCATTGAAAAAAGGTCTAAGTGCTTTCTTCAGATACTTGAATGTACTTGTGTGTTCCAGCAAGCCACAGAAATGGTAAGCATGTATCTTCTTTTGTGGTGTCTGCTATTTTGTGTATGTCTTCCAAAATAAACATTTCACTTGCCCAAGCTTTGTACCATTTTTCAAGCCACCAGTGCTCTGTCTCTGAACCCCTCTTACTTCCAGTGGAAATTTTTGAGATAGGATGACAGAAATTAATGCAATGGTGTTCTAGGTGATCCTACACAGGAGTCATAAGGATTGTTATTTACAAGTCCATTTCTTCGTGTTCATCCTAATTAGAGTTGGTCATTAGGGAATGAACAAACTTGTTTCAGCCAATTTAGAAACTAGTAAAATGTACAAGTAAATGCTATGATTTAGGAATGTTTTCTGTCTTTGACTCCAATATATCTAAAGGCCTAATCTCCAAGTGCTAAGCCCCAAATTCTGCTCTTTTTCAGCAGTAGAATCTTGTCATTCAGATTAGTTTTGGGGAATTGCAATGTAAAGTATCTTTTTTATTTTAGGAGGTGCAACCGTCTATTTCCTGTTGTTAATTTTTTTAAGGAAAGCTGGAACTACTTCAAATTCATGTAATAGAAACAGATTTTTTTAAATAATTTTTAATAAATATTTTGAATCCTTAGTAGTACAACTACTCCTAAGTTTATCTTCAAGACTGTAGGCTTTGTTGCCTTTCCCAAGTTCCCAAATGAGAATTCCATCTATTTTTCTGAAGAATTTATTTCTTTTTTCTTGCTTCAGCGCTGATTCTGGTTTTTTTTCTCAGTGCTTTCCCTAGCTGCTCCCACATCACAAAACTGTTTGCTTGCATTCTGTATCATGAATTGCTTGACTTACAGTTAATTTTATGTGTGTCTTCAGATTGGTAAAACAATTCAGTAGCCAGAATGAAGAGTTACATGTTTCACTTACAGAATTGTTTTTGTGAATCTGATTGTTTGCAAAGTCTAATCCTTGGCAGGAATTTTTTTTCTTTAATTTTCTTTCTTGCAACATGTCCAAAAATTGCAAGTGTTTAGTAACATTCAGTTTTCACTTATGTAGTGGTATTGGTCATTCCTTAGTGTATCACAGTCATTTAAGGGCTTGTTAGTGATCATTAAAAGCATAATGTACTGGATATAGACTTTATTGTATAATTCCCTAATCACTGCTAACTTACCTAAGCATATAATTGGCTGTAATATTTATCCCCTTACAAGTTTTTTCTACCATTTGCTGGTGTGTATCTTATCAAAGTAGGTGGATAACATAAGTAAAAGCCTAGAGAAGCTTATTTTCCCATGAACATAAAATCATTACACCATAGTGAAAGTCATATCCATGGTGTTTAACAATGTATACCAATAGTGATGCGTACATGCAAAAGAATTGCTATTAACTTTCCATTTTTAGTGCCTTTTGTTTGTTATGTTTGAATAACATGTTAGTTTATAAACTCTGGTAGAACATTTTGAGTGTCTTTATGAATTTTTTTAATAAATAGCTTTGTTGCAAACTGAGCTTTCCACTTCATCATCTAGTGAGTTGATGACAGTACTAACTGATCCGTTGTTATTTATTGGGTATCCTGTCTGCTGGTAGAACTCTGGGGTGTGTGATAGAAAGGAAAGTTTCGTTCATTAAAAACAAGAAGAGGAAGCTGGTTACTGTGCAGTTACCTATCTGTTTTCTCATTCCCAGCACTGTATTGGCTGGCAGATAACTTTTAATCTGGGAGAACATCCCTGTGCAACCACTTAAAGATAGTGGTTCATATGTAACAAATAGGATCAAAGAAATTTTGGAATCAGAACAAAATATTATTTAAAAAATTATATGCACATCGTAATTAGAATAGCAGCATTTGGAAACTGAAAAGATAAAACGTATAAGCTAAAGAT